>NC_051186.1:28846742-28866856 GCF_013339695.2 Rhipicephalus sanguineus | reverse complement strand
TTCGGCCATAACAGCAGGGAAAAAAAAAATACATCCGTGCTGTATTGAAGGCGCTCACTGGGAAATTGCCGACAGAGTTTTCGTTGCATACTATGAGATTTGTTGGCACTTAACGGCCTTTAACTTTCACAGTGATGCATTTCTTCTCTCGTTTGTCCTCTGAGCGTAGTTTGGCGCGCAAGTGGAGCTCATCCACAGTCGAAGCGGTACTCATGTAATGTGAGTGCCCGCAGCATCGAGCGGCCGCTGCTGCGGGTTTGTCAAGCGGCTGATCCCAAGACAAAGCTTGCTTAACCATGACACCGGGCTGCGCATTTGTTGGTGTGAGGCTGCTGATTTGTGATTATGTCACGTACAAGTATTTTTAGCAACCTATATCCGAGTTTCAGCCCATAACGAACGACGCGGCCGCTAGGCTGGCATGGTCACATTTGACGCACTATAACTTGTTAGCAACCAAAATAATGCAACGTTTCTTTCTGCACAATAGTAGATGACGTCCTTGACTTCAATCAGACGGATTTTTAAAAAAATTTAATGCGGCCTTTTTGAGAAAATCATTTTCAAAGTTCGGCGTTTTTGGTAAATGACTGACGTTTCAGCCCAATTATCGAGTACAACGGAGCGCGATAAAACCACGCAAATTATTTTAAAAGAGAGCGAAAGTATCAAGGTTAACATGTACCGATTTTCATTATCCTCACTTTAACTTGCTTGCAGCAATAAATTCCTGAAATAGAGGTATTTTGTGCGATTTGCCAAGTTTGTGATTTTTTTCTTCAAAAGTGCTTCGACAAGCGAGGGAAATAATAGACTCATATGATTGTATTTCATATGTTCTTTAAGGGGAATAAATATTGTGACGAAGAAGTGCACCGTTTTTTCCCTAGGTGCGCTCAAATTTCAGAAATCGCGAAATTAGCGGAAAAGCGTTTTTTGCGACCAAAAGTTGTATATTTTTTTTTCAGGCGAACAAAATTTTTTTCCGCAAAACTAACTGCGAAACCATTGTTCCGGGTGTAATGCCTAGACCTACAGTAAATTTCATCACAATCGGGAATGGTGACCGGGACCTCGTGTTCGATCTATCTGGACACACCCAGTTACGTATGATATTCACAACATCGCACCGTAAAGTGCACTTCGTTTCGATGATACTCACGTCTGTGCTCCTGAGTGAGTGCTGACGCTACGTCAGACCATAAGATACCCTTTAAACGCCAGTGTAGCCAACGTTCTTGTAAGCCCACAATGTGCACACTACTTACCTCCAAAAAACACTTCCATCCACCTCGTAACGCTTGGCTCAAATACAAAAAAAAATGCGGCATAGACAACTACTCGCTGATGGCTTGGCATGTAACCGATTCCCGCAAGGCATGGGATCTGCCGAATATTTTTCTGCCTCTCTTTTGTCGAGTCTTTTAGTTCATGCAGTCAATGCAGGGAAGCGTCCTTTAATCTACGTATAAACTACAAAAAATGTTCATCGCGATGCTTTGTAGAACGAAGTCGATGATGACAGGGTGGCCCAAGGCACTTTATTTCGCAACTGCTATGTATGCCCTCACGATGGGAAAGGAGAAGTGAACGAGATCAAGTTCAAAGTTGTACACTTAATGCCAAGGAAAGACAAATATTTTATGACAGGTTGATATGCTGCTACTGGCGCACAGCCTATATTGGCGTTATGCATGTACCCGCAATTCTGGAAACTTCTTAAAAGCATAAAATAACAGGGATAGCACAAAGCGAGCGCGTGGTACTAATGTGAAATATTTGAAATCAGTTGTACAAGTGTATGTAAGTAGCGACATGAGACCAGAAATCATTTTTATACGTTTGCATATGCTTGTATCATACACTTCGTTCCTGTATATCGCACCGTTTTCTGTACGCAGGACCGAGCACATATGACTCTGATAAAGCGGTTATGTACGGTAGAGCACAGTATGCTGTGCCGTTCAGTTGAGTATTCAGCAGTGGTTGTTACAATCAAATCAATTAGTACTGCTTTCGAAGCGACATGACATAAAGTACAAAGTGCTTGTTAGTTTTCAGTCTAAAATAGCAAAGCATAAGAAAAATAACTGAACAAAATTTATCATCCACATTCCAGGGACAACTCCCTGTATTTTGCGGAGCGCAAGTGGTCATGTACGAAGTCAGCAGTCTACGAAACCAGACATACATATTATATGTAAGCCAAACGTATATCTGCGCCAAATTAGACTAACTAGACTTTTTCTTTGACATTACATTGAGAACAACGCAGCCACTCCAGCGGAAGCATGCATTATCAAGTGCTGTGTGATCGGTTTTCCTGAATTCCCTGCAATATATTATTGAAAAGTCTTCCGCTTTCCTGTCACCGCACCGAATGAGTTAAACTGCAACCCGCAGCCATTTGCAAAACATCTCCTCGCTTTATAGTTGTTGTTTGTTTTCGCTTTGGAAATCTGGGTTCAGAGAGCTCATCCAGCCAGCTCCGGTCCACAAACTTTCTGAAAGGCCTCGAGCCATTCAATACCGAGGGAGCGCGCATCCAGAACCGCAATTATCGGCGTCCTTAATAAGGCCGCTCGTGAAGTGGGCTTGCAACGGTCAAACCGTGACAGCTTGGAAGCAATTTTCCGCGCATTCAATCGGGACTGCCGCAGTCGAGGTTCAAGGGCTCCGAAACAAAGCGACATTCCCGCAAGCAAAACATGCTCCCAGCAAAGCTTCTGCCGATTTGCTTTCTTTTTTTCTATTCTTGATTACCTTCCTTCCCGTTTTACTTCTGTTTGGTTTTGTTTGTTTTATTGCGATAGCAATTATATGGACAGTCTCGGCTGGATTTTGCCGTCGTCGCCGTCGCCGTCATGCACCGTATATGTATAAGTATTATATATATATAAAAGCCCCCCAAAAAATAATTCAGAAAAATGCTTCCCAAGCGCGGAATCGAACCAGGGACCTCTTCCTCCGCAGCGAGTGGCGCTAGCCACTACGCCACGAAACGCAGATCCTCCACGTAGCTAACGGCGAGCGTTATATACACACCCTTTACCGCTGGACGGACTCAGAGACGGCTGCGCTTATACGCGTTTCTTCATTACCAGCGAGATGGCGTTGGGAGCGCGACAGGCGCAATTAAAAGTCGTCGGCAAGCTTGCTCGCTTCTTCTTATACTTGCGCAGGGAGAACCTTGCCCTTCCGCTGTCTGCTCGCGCGGTTTTCTTGTGCTGAGGAGAAGAGGGATGTTTCACGCTTTCACCGTGATGTCCGCCCTCATGTTACGGAGCGTACGAAAGCCACTCGAGCTCAAGGGACGCCGCTAAACGAACAAACAGAAGATGAGCGCGAACTATCAAGTGTCACAGCTCGGCACTTGAAGCACGCTAGTTTCCTTCGCTGCTTCGGCCGCCTTTGCAACAGGAGCGCTGTTCAAACTGAGAGTATCCATTGGCGAGCCTCACTTCATATAGCATTAGTTTCTTGCTATCGCATTCATTGCTTCGGCCTTGCGGCGAAACTGTGACTTTTTTTTTCTTTCTCTTTAAACTCAAATTTGAACTTCCACCAAACTGACAAGAAGGAAAAGGCGTGAACTTGCATGAAATATTCAAAGAAGAATCACGAGCAGTGGTGCTCTCATTTGCAGGACGGTTACACCCCACCTGCCTTTCATGGGAGGCAACAAAAACGAGCGATAATAAAGAATTGGACGGAATCCACATCGAAGAATCCCAACGAGGTGACGGGCACAAGAATGCTAATGAAGTAATAATTAGTGGAGTCGCCCTGGCAACTGGCACGACAGTGCCATAGAGGATAGGCGAAGTTATGCTTAACAGCTGCCCTCGAACAATACACGGCGCCGCAAAGCACTTGATTGTCAGCGCAGGGTTTAATATATTACGTGCAGTGACGAATAATCATATGGCTGCAGAGAGGATAGGACCGCCGAGAGCAGCGAATGGAGAAGTACGCTGCATAAAATACCGGTGTAGGCTTCTCCGAGGCACGGTAGCCTCGCGGCAAAATCTAATTAGAAATGACTGCTGAATACAAAGGAAAACAGTTGGTTATTTAGAATGAGTATCTCGAAGCGATCCATCAAATAATGCCCTAACGTGGAGGGCGAAAGCAGAGAAAAATACCTTAAACAAGAAGATTAAAAATCAGTGTACGGGAGAGTCAGAATAAAATATCGAATTATGCGCAATTGCAAGGAATATAACGAAAAGAAAATGTGTTATGATAGGAAACATCACAGTATTTTATCGCTCAAAACCAGATCGGAGTGCCCCAGAAATTCTCTGAGAGGAGTGTTTTTGTTTTTTTTTCGTATTTAAATGATCCACGCGCATAGCGTGGAAACTGTGCCGGAAAGGTTGAGTACGGTGTGTCAGATGTACCCAGTGCTGGGCAGTATCGAAGATACATGTATCTTAGATACTATCTTAAATACACTTTGGGTATCTTATATCTGTATCGCGATACGTCTCGAAAGACGAGTATCTGTATCTGTATTTCCGATACATTCGATAATATATCGTGTATTTTAAGATACAAGATACTTCTATCGCAACACAGCCGTGCGAAACAATAATCGCTGGCCAAACTCCGCTTCTCAAGCTGGTACTGGTGCCACTAAGCGATCTGAATAAGTCTAAGGGCAGTGACGTTATTTTACGCCAGAGTCGTCCAGTGAGGGTAGATCAGGAAGACAAGCACGCGGACGTCTACGCCCAGCCCACGTACCTTTTGTTTTCTCGATTTCTTTTCTTTTTAGTTGCTCCAATGCGCTACACTTGCTCATAACCACTGTCCTGCACCGCGTACTCCACTGCGTGCAGCGTCTATCGCGCAAATTCTGATGTTGTTACAGTGTCGTTATTTGAAGATTCTTTTGCGTCTTGATCCGTAACGAAATGTGATGCGTGCAAGAATGGGGTTGCTTTGCGTCGCGTGGATTTTACATATTAGCGATTTAAAATATCTCGAGTATATAAGTTTGACTTGCATGCGATGAATTAACTTACATGCAAATAAGATACTAACAACTTTAGCACCACAGGTACTGATGCTAGATCTAATAGAGCAAGCGTTTGCCTAACAGAAAATATCTTGGCCTACGGTATTTTTCACTTCCATCTGCATTTATTCAGAGAATTTATGAAATCATAATTTGATTATTAGCACAAGGCACAAGTGCTTTCATAGATGTAATTTTGCGTCGCATACATTACCTAGGTCTCTGCACTGTTTTTCCGGTCTGGTCATTGCAGTATGTCTTTTGTAACGCGCTACCACAAAAGATTGCTGCTTTATTCTTCTGTCTGCTTTATTTCTACTACTGTTTACACATTTACACGTTGCCAAGGCGATATTGAAAACAAATATATTATTATGTGGGCGTGCCTTGAGTATACAGTATAAAATATTCTACTTACCGCTTAAGGAAATAGCGAAATTGTGTTTGCATTATAAAAATGGAAGAGCCAACTTAAAGATGTTAGGAAGGGGATTCGAGAAACGTTGTTTTACTGAATGCTCCGTTTTACTCATGAGCGTCCCAACGAGCCGTTTCAGGCAATTTTCCATAGGCACTGAATTTCACGTTGTCTCAACCAAGCCCTTAGCCGGGGGGTCGGGGAGGCTAAGGGCTTGGTTGGGTGGGGGGGGATTGGCCCGGGCCACTCCCCCCCCCCCCCCCCGAAATTTTGGTGAAGTAGGTGGTTATACTAAAAATAAATAACGAAAATAGGTGTTTTTCTCAAATAGTCAAGGTTTTCAGCAAGTGCCCTCCCCCCCCCCCCCCCCGAATAAATTTTTGGCTACGGGCCTGGTCTCAACAGGTAAGTTGACGATACTTCGTCATCATAGCTGTTAAGGGCGCCGTCTGTATCGTGTTTCTGTGCTCATTCAACGTGAATGTTTGATAAACAACCACCTCTCTATTTTACTTATATTTGTTTTCCGGTTTTAGGCCGTCTTAAATATTTTTCTTATTACTAATCGCTACGTAAATGGAGCTATAAGCGGCAATAACGCGAATAGCGGCGGTGTCCTGCGATGCTTCGTGCAGCTACGCAATACGTCTGAGACATGTCTGTGTTGCACATGTTCTCTCGTTCAAGAAAAATTGCTAAAAAATTGCACGTCAGTGAATATATCAACAAAGAATTCCTTGCGCCAGCAGCTAAGTAGAACATGGAAATTCATTGCAGGTTTACGTCATCTACATATACAACAGGGGTCTCAAACTCAGCTTATAGCCGGCGGGCCGCAGTCACGAAATTTAGCTCCAAAGGCCCGGGGACAGTGAAGATGGTGGGGTCGGAGAGGGTTCGAACAAAATGACGTTGCCATTTGAAAGGATGCCTTTGACATATCTCACATATAGGTCATTTCTGAATGGGATTTTGAGTCCGGATTCCAGAAACAACGATACGGATGTACATAACGAGTGAAATCTGGACGCGGATTGAAATATAGAGTTTTTGTTCCACGGTTATGTTTCAGCACATGGTGACCACGTGTTCCTCACGAAAGAAATGCTTGAGACCAGTCATGTCTGTGTAGCTCACTAATTACTTATTTAGAAAACAAAAAAAGGTCACAGTTTCGCCGCAAGAGCGAATCAATGAATGCGATAGCAAGAAACTAATGCTATACGAAGTGAGGCTCGCCAATGGATACTCTCAGTTTGAACAGCGCTCCTGTTGCAAAGGCGGCCGAAGCAGCGAAGGAAACTAGCGTGCTTCAAGTGTCGAGCTGTGACACTTGATAGTTCGCGCTCACTATTTCTTCGTTTAGCGGCGTCCCTTGAGCTGGAGTGACTTTCATACGCTCCGTAACATGAGCGCGGACACCGCGGTGAAAGCTTGAAACAACCCTCTTCCTTTCACCACCAGAAAACCGCTCGAGCAGACAGCGGAAGGGCAAGGTTCTCCCTGCGCAAATATAAGGAAAAGCGAGCGAGCTCGCCGACGACTTTTAAATGCGCCCGTCGTGCTCCTAGCGCCATCTCGCTGGTAATGAAGAAACGCTTATAAGCACCGGCCGTCTCTGAGTCCGTCCAGCGGTAAAGGATGTGTATATAACGCTCGCCGTTAGCTACGTGGACGATCTGCGTTTTTTGTGGCGTAGCGGTTAGCGCCACTCGCTGCGGAGCAAGAGGTCCCTGGTTCGATTTCGCGCTTCAAAAGCATTTTTCTGAATTATTTTTCTTTGGGGCTTTTATATATATACATACTTATACATATACGGTGCACGACGGCGACGGCGACGGCAAAATTCAGCCGAGACTGTCCATATAATTGCTATCGCAATAGAACAAATGGAACGGAGACGGTCATGTGTGCCGGCCGGGCCGCTAGCGAACGGTCGCAAGCCCCGTATACAACATGCGTTCCCCGCGCCACTCCCCCCCCTCCCCCCCCCAGGAAGAAAAAAAGTCGCTATTAGCGTTATTGCTGCTGTACACCTGTCCGGATATACGGTATTGGGCAAACTGTCTTTTACGGACAAGGTAAAAGTCCACACCGGTATTTGCGCCGTCGTGCGAAGGCTTCTTATTGACGTTATTGTGATTACATGGCAACCCGCTAGCTGTTCGGCAAGCTGAGCAGCGACTCCCATTAAATGCAAAAATGACAAGCAAGAACCGCTGTCAGCGAAGTGTATAAAGAGTTGTCCAGTGAACAAGCTAAAGCAAGCCCCATAAGTTCTTCTGGAAGGAAACTAATGTACTTTGAGCAAGAAGGGCAAAACTTTTGAGATACTAACAGACATTTCATGCAAGTGAAACTAAATAGGCCACAGTTCAGAAATTTTCAAGGAGACATCTTTGTGTATAGGCGTTTGCTGCTACATTGTATGGATCTATAATAACAAATTTGAGAATGTATCGAAGTATCTTAAGATACAATTGCCTAAGTATCGTATCGGATACAATTAGTGCTGCAGTATCTTGTATCTGTATCTCCAATTCCTTTTGGCTGAGTATCTTGTATCGTATCGCGATACAATTTCAAAGTATCTTTGCCCAGCCCTGGATGTACCATACTGCCTTCTAAGCTAAAATTACCAAAGTGGTCAGGCTGAACAATGTCTCGACTTTTGAGGGCAGTAAGAAGAACTAAACGTGTCTGCGGTAGAGACTTGTAAGAGACGGCTGAAACAGTGGAGTCGCTATGTAAGGGAAAATACGCACCGAAGCAAACTTTCTTTTGGGACTAATATAGCGGAAGTAATCAAATTATTGGAGCACGTATATACAACGCAAAAGATAAGCAGAATGAGGTATGTTGCCTATACAGCCCTATTCCGCCTCAAATAGGATATCACCCACCATGGTAGCTTGGTAGGTAGGCTGTTTGGCATCTAAGCTCAAGGGCATGGGTTCGATTCCCGGCCATGGTGGCCTCGTTTCGATGGGGGCGAAACGCAAAAATAGCAGTGTACTTAGATTTAGGTGCACGTTAATGATCCCCAGGTGGCCGGGATTAATACGGAGTCTAATAATGCGGCGTGCCTCGTAATCATGCGGTGGTTTTGGCTTGTCAAATAATATTATCAACCAAATAATATTATTATCGATAAACCAAATATTATTATTATCAAATAAGACATCATCATAAGGTTCGTCATCCTGACTATTTGAAACGCTTCAAAAATGAAAAAAAGAAACTGAGAAGGAAAATATGTTCTCGAAATGGAGTATTGTGCGTATTACTAATCGAAGCCAAATAATTTTGCCTGATAGTAATATTTGTAGATTTAATGTAGATTCAACCATAGCGCCTGAAAGCAATGCTAAAACCATGCGCCGTGTTTCGCTGAAACGGGGCGGTAAACATTGGAGTGCTTATTGTAACCAATATCTAGGCTTTTTGGTTTTCTGTTTTATTAAATGCGAAAGTTTTAATGAGGCATGTACGAAAACTCACTGGATAACTATTGAAGAGAAGCAGGAGGCGGTCATGAGGTAACTGATGAAAATGTACCGAAAATGCAGAACGGAGCAATTGCATTTTTGCTTTGTCTTGCAGTTTGATTTAGAAGATAGAAACAGTTATTTAGATCATGAACAACCGGGAGTCAATAAGAACAAAGCGTTAGGGCGCAGTACAACGTAAAACGAACAAGCTTAATAATGCCGGTAAACACCTCGTTTCACTCAGAATATCGCACATTCCGCGGGAGTAAGCGAGCATTGCTTGCGAATTTCTCCTCACATTTCCATCTCTTAAGCCTTTGTGATGGAGCATTCACCGCCAAACGCTGTTTCAGCACATGGTTCAGCCTACTGCTAGCGGGCAGGGCATTCTTTTTTTCATTCTTATGTTACGCTGACTTGTCATACTGACAATTTTTTTATTCTGTAACGACACCATATAACGTGGCCTTTTATGCTTGACGTCATACAAAGTGCTTTCATAATTGCATCAATTGAGAAGTCGGTCCGATGGCATGAACAATAATTAAGGATACATTATTTCTTGTCATTTATTTTAAATGCGCAGGCATGTCTGTACCGACCAAGGAGTTTCAGTGCAATATTATCCCTGATGCCGATTCAGGTAGAGGCTTGTGTGTCAGTCTGTCACGTGAAACAAATCCCTATGAATAAATGTGTAAAACAAAATACATTTCATTCGTTGCAGCGGGTTTTGTTTGTTTCGCCGAGTGTGTTAACCACCCGGCTAAACATCCTCACTTGCAGATGGTGATTATACCTGACCCTTATGAACGCGTTGCACCGGCGGCACAAAACAAGGTTAAGAGGAGAAAACTTTCCATGAAGACTTCGTTGGAATATTTTGCAATGATGGCATAAAAGCGCTCTGTAGGAAAAGATGCAAAGACGAAACGAAGTAACGTACATATCGCGAAAATTCCGGCTCTTTCGAAAATTTAAGGCCTAACACGCGTTTGGGTTGTGGTAGGGTGCGCCTTCCGTGAGGTCGTTCCGGAACCAGACGAAAGCTTAAGGGAAGATAAAGGACTCCGTGCCGATGCCATCCCACAACAACGTTCAAGGGAAAGCCGTAACGCGAGACAGATGCAGGAAATAAATTATCGTGCTACGGGACGTCATCGGGATTCAGCAGCGCATTACTCAACACGGCATCGTACGACGACGGTAGGGCAGGTGATTAGTATCGAACTCTTACGGATTACTTGTACAGCTCAGAGAGGAGATTCTGCGTAGAGTCTTTTTTTCTTGGGTGAGATAGCGAATGGGTGGTGGCGAGGGTGGTTGTCATGTTGCAACAAGCGAGGTTTAGCCTGGCCTACATCGTCGGCGCTTGTACCACCTGAGCATTTCCTGAATTGTAGGTGTCTGTCACCACGTGTTAAACAGCCCCGTGTCTCGAAGAAGGCAATCAAAACTCGTTGCCGTAGGAGCTTCAGGAAAAAACGACATCTTCAAATCACCGGTGCCTATTAGAACCCCTCTGCAGGCTGCGGACCATCGCTGCCTTTTCCCTGTCAACCTGAGCGCAAAGCCAAATACAATGTTATGAATACACGAACATCCGCATGATGTTCACGGACCTCGAACTGCGTTTTAACAAATGCGCGGTGGTAGCGAGTTGACACCACAAAGTACGCGAGGCAGCTTCTGCTGCGCACCACACAAGGCGCCCTGACAGCATGAAAGGGACTCAACTTCCTGAGAAATTCGTTTGGATTTTCTTTATAGCTTCCTGCTCTAAATGGGTGGAAGGCAATCTTTCCCTTTCACGAAGGTTACTAAACGTGTTTTGGCATAACTGATTTGCAATAAAAAGTGACGCAATATGGCTACAATTGTATCATTGCAATTTTCGTCACTGTTTTTGTCTCGCCTAATAAACTAGATATCTTATGTCGTCTCGTCTTTTAACCAGATCGAGCTTCTTTTTATGCCGTTTTCCCTTCAATGCGTTGGGGCACGCGAGACGTGAACAGGCGTCAAGCCGATCTTTCTGCGCTCTGCCCAGCTGAATTCCGCAGTGTTTAATTTTTTTTCTTTCTTCATCACCGTTCCTAGACTGCCAAAAGGATTTTGACTACCAGGAAACGTGTCACGTAGGGCGTACGCTACTCGAAGCCGCGCTGCCAGTGACAAGCGCAAGTGCGTTCACTGCAAGCCAACCTCGTCCGCATTTGAAGTTTGTATCTTGATGCATGCGAAGAAGCGAAATCGAATTGACGACGACCCAACAGTTTTGAAGTCCTGCACTCTCGTCGTCTTCTATCAATGGCTGATGTGTCGACGCGAAACTTTGAGCGTGAACGGCTGATACGCAGAAAGAACACTATCTTTTGCGACCGTGTCGAATGAATGTGAGAATAAAGCGCAGCTTTTTAGTTTCTGTCACGGAAATAGACACGACGCCTGCAGAAAGGCATTTCTGCCTTCCTCTTGAGCGATGCACTCGGTGCACCTGTCGTCCTAGAAATATAGATGCCTGTAGCAGGAGCAATGCCCGTGATTTGACTGGCCCGGACACACGCGCGGGTTTTTCAGTTGGCTGTCCATCACTCTACCTGCAAGCTTGTTGCAACTACAAAATGCGCTTGTGAGAACCATGCGGCACGCGTGTAACAACACCTTCTGTTGCATTCGTAATGTTTCCGTGTTTCGAAGACACGTGATTTAAGAGTACGCGGAGAGAAGCCGCCGCCGGAGTGCAATAGTATGCGCTTCCTATGATTGTTGGACATGGCTTTCTCTATGCTGCAATGATCGACAGGAGTGTCGCACTTTTATTCGGGTACACTTATCATTGTGCCCGTTCTTGTAGCCGTCGAACACCAGATTTGCTAGGCAGTGTTGCCGGCGTAAAGAAAAAGCGAATGAATGGCAAAATATAACAGAAATACAGGTGTACGCAAAGAATTCAGGCAGGTTTAATGTAAAGAGCTCGTGATGCTTCGTGACGGATGGATGCAATACAGCGCAAATTCAGAATAAATCTCTGTTTCTCTGATTTCACTGATGGGCAGCGCCAAGGGCCAAACTAACAGACGTGCTAAATAAGACTGAAGTTCACTTCAAGACATGCAGTGGCTTGATTAGATGAAAAAAAAATGCTGAACAGAGAATGTCGCTCGACGCAACGCTTCGGCAAGTGGGCATGTCAAATCGCTGGCGCTACTGACATTTCTTGTTCAACCATTTTAGGGGCGAAGTACGTTAGGGTCTCGGCGTGTCGGCATGCATCGGCGTCTGCTGTCGGGACGGTCCGTTTGCTTGAGCGCATGAGAGGGCGCCACCGCCTCAGCACTCGCCGTGTGGCGAAAGAGAGCGAACGGCGCGCGTTGACTATGGAAACGCTCTTTCTGCGATGAACGCTGAACTACAAGCTCTCAAGGAACTAGAACGCGCCCTCGCCCGCGAGAGACAACGGCGGCGCAGGCAGCGTCTGCTAGCGAGTTTCTTGACTGAAAAACCGACTGCCCGCGCTGCACAACCGTTCACCGGCCACCCCATATATATATAGGCACTGGATCTCGACCTGCAATGTGGTGCCGGTGGGAGATTTCTCTTGAGCGTAGTTGAACGATAAAGATTCGCAGCTTGCACGTTATCTAAAAGCGGACTGCAGGTCTCTGTGTCTAGTCTTCCTTTTGTCCCTCATCGATCATTAGCAGCGATTTTGCTGTCGGAAACACCGGCGCACACTGCATGCTTGCCCATGACGTGCTAAATAAGACTGAAGTTCACTTCAAGACATGCAGTGGCTTGATTAGATGAAAAAAAAAATGCTGAACAGAGAATGTCGCTCGACGCAACGCTTCGGCAAGTGGGCATGTCAAATCGCTGGCGCTACTGACATTTCTTGTTCAACCATTTTAGGGGCGAAGTACGTTAGGGTCTCGGCGTGTCGGCATGCATCGGCGTCTGCTGTCGGGACGGTCCGTTTGCTTGAGCGCATGAGAGGGCGCCACCGCCTCAGCACTCGCCGTGTGGCGAAAGAGAGCGAACGGCGCGCGTTGACTATGGAAACGCTCTTTCTGCGATGAACGCTGAACTACAAGCTCTCAAGGAACTAGAACGCGCCCTCGCCCGCGAGAGACAACGGCGACGCAGGCAGCGTCTGCTAGCGAGTTTCTGACTGAAAAACCGACTGCCCGCGCTGCACAACCGTTCACCGGCCACCCCATATATATATAGGCACTGATCTCGACCTGCAATGTGGTGCGGTGGGAGATTTCTCTTGAGCGTAGTTGAACGATAAAGATTCGCAGCTTGCACGTTATCTAAAAGCGGACTGCAGGTCTCTGTGTCTAGTCTTCCTTTTGTCCCTCATCGATCATTAGCAGCGATTTTGCTGTCGGAAACACCGGCGCACACTGCATGCTTCACCCCTCCACAGGTTTCCCATCAGTGGAGCTGAAACACACCTTCCCTACATGCTTCGCCTCTCCCTATTTTTTTTTTTCATACCGGACGGACTAGGAAGTGATAAAAGCCGGCAGTTAAATTCAACTTCAGGTGTTCTAAGGATTCACAGATAGTTTATCGTGAAACCTCCATCATTGAATGTAGCTGGTGACTGAGCTAGAAGTCCTATAGTCTGAGCGCGTCTATGTCTGTCGTGTTGCGTTGGGTAACGTCGTGGCTGGGAAGCCACTAGTACGGGATGATTGATGCCGATTCAGGCGAGAGAACTGAGAACGAGTCTTAGAAGTTGCATTGCCATCAAATACAGTTGCGCGACATGTACTAATTTGGTCTCTGTACCGGTCTAAGGAAAATGGGTGTTTGTGTTTCGTCACAAGTAACATATGAATTAACTTCTTCACACGCTCGACTTCGATTGCATCATAGAGATTTTCGTTGGGAGCACAATTCTGGAAGATTATATTTCCCCTGGCCAAGACACCATGATCGTTGATACGTCGACTCTGTCTCGCGCGCATGTTTTCACAACTTCAGGCTTACACAAGAATAAGCGCGCTGTATTGAATATCAAGTAATTCCGATCATTGTAAGCAGTCGCATTAAGAATTGTTAAGCAAACACGCACGTTTACGATCGCGAGTTGTATGTTTGCGCAGCAGCTCCCTCGCACGCCCTTTGTGCACGCAGTCAATCGGTCGCTGCTTGATACGAAACTTTTGAATACGTGGCTTTCGTGAATAGCACGGTTTTCAACACCGCGGCTTGTTCAATTGTCGAGGCGGTGTGCGTGTTTCCTAGGCTCCTTTGGGTTGCATTGTTCTGCGGTCTTGCATTTATACGGTAACCGGCAGGTTGAATTTGTGTGAAGGGGCGACCTCTCTTTCACACCATTCGTGTGTAGATGCAACCCTAATGCCATCAAGCCCTACATCTGACTAGACCGATGGTCGGTGAGTCTCCTTTATGAATTATCAAAACTACATAAATTCTAGGCCATGTGTGCTACCTAGGGCTGTTTACTTACCCAGTCTTTAGCCACGGAAAGAGGAGGACCAATGGCAGGCACGTTGTGATAAGCACGTCACTGCTCCATTTTCATTTTTGCATTCATTGCGCGAGCTCGGTTTGTTTTATACTTGACCAACGGGGAGGGGCACTGCGTTGCACCTCCCTAAGGGAGAACCCTGCGCACGCCTATGGGCTGAGCAGATCAGGAAGTAAAAAAACAGAAATAAAGCAAAAATACGCGCGTTTCATCGCGCTGTTGAAGACGCTGCTCGTCCATAAAAATTGGACTACAACGTTGCTTTTGACACATCTCTGTATCGGCTCAGATGATCAGAGATGATGACGAAGTGCCTTTCTATAGTGTAACACAGCTGAGACCGTGGTCATTTTTTTTTTCTGTTGTTCCTGCCCCATCGAATGGGCTGCGTTCTATAGTGACAGCGAAGACGCCGAGGTATCAAAACAAGTATGACAGCCTTGCACTAGTGGTGCCAAGCCTAAGCGAAAAGGCGTTCACGCCTGGCACACTAGTGCATAGCTGGGCGGCCTTCCTTGTTTCTTTTATTTAATTTTCTTTCTTTTTTCTCTTCCTCTCTGTTTCTTGTATTTTTTTTGCCTGTTGCTTTCTATTTCTCTCTTTCTTTCTTTTTCTCTTCGGCCTTGCTCTCTGTTTTTTCTCTCTCGTTTTCAGCTCTGTTTCTTTATCTCTCTTTCTAAATCTTTCTATCTTTTTATGTCTTATTCCCTTTATTTCTCTCCATTTTTTCTCTTTCTTTCTATCGCTATATCTTTTTCTATCTCTTTCTCTCTATTTCACGTGTTTCACGTGCTCCAATTCGCCGAGCAGAGTTTTCGTTTGTACTGTTGTACCTATTGTACTGTAGTGGCGCTTTCCCTAATTCCTGTGGCGCGTACCCCCCCTGTGGTTTTCTGCGGACACCAAAGTTTTTACGGCCGGCCTAAACAGTTCCGCTGTTGAGAAATCTAAGGCTTTGTGCAGCGAATCCACAATATAATTAGGAGGCACGTCATGGTGGAGGACTCTCGACTAATTTTGGCCACCTGAAGTTTTTAACGTAGAGCAAAATTTTAAGTAAACCGAGGTGTCTGATCCTGGAAACGCTGAAGTCATGTGTGCAGCTTAGTGGTGTGTGCCCTGCGTGCGGAGAACCACCAAATCGATACTCATCCACCAATGACAGTCATCTTTTGAGGTAGGAGACGTTCTTGGCCTCTTAGAAAAAAATTTTGACCATCGGTATTCTTTAACGTGCACAGCCATTGCACAGTACACGGGCCTCTAGCATTTGGCCTCCATCTAAATGCAACCGCCGCGGCCAGGATCGAACCTGCGGCCTAGTTTGTATGTAACCGTAGGACGTTTGCCCTTATTCTCGTCTTTAAAAGCTTGATTTTTGTGGGTTGGCTAGGCAAATCAAGGTCATTGGCGCAAAAGCGGCTTGGTGTATTATGTACCAGCTAGGACACTTTTTTGCTGTACTAATGTATTATAATAATTCATGCGCGTAGCATAGCCAGAATAAACAAGGGCAATAAATTGATGTACTTAAGGCGATACGTATGTATTCAAGTATACTAGAAATGCACAATGAGGGTAAATGACCTCTTATCGCGACCCATGGGCGATGTATGACATATGCGTGTTGTACGGCTTTATTAAATGCTGCGAGTGACACATTAGAACATCTAGCTAAACAGGTGTTTATGTTAGCGTTTATGCTCGAGCTGGCATTTCTAACACGCCTACCAGACGTTCGTAAGCATATTATAAGCTGGCCCGTCGGAAAATAGAGCGTAGTACATGCGTCGAAGTGGTCTGTATGCTGCGAAGCGGACAACGTAATAAATGTAATAAAAACACGATACAATCGCTGCGTCGCCTTCTTCTTGTGCTTCGTCCGGGTGATCTGCCCGCACACAAAATGCTCATTTGCAAGCTCGTACAGCTTGCTGTTTTATTATAGCATATGCCCCCTAACCCCCTTCCCTCCACAAAAAGAAAAATAGTCACAGTTTCGCCGCAAGGGCGAAGCAATTAATGCGATAGCAAGAAACTAATGCTACACGAAGTGAGGCTCGACAATGGATACTCTCAGTTTGAACAGCGCTCCTGTTGCAAAGGCGACCGAAGCAGCGAAGGAAACTGCGTGCTTCAAGTGTCGAGCTGTGACACTTGATAGTTTGCGCTCATCTTCTGTTTGTTCGTTTAGCGGCGTCCGTGAGCTCCCTTGAGCTCGGGCTTTCGTACGCTCTGTAACATGGGCGCGGACATCACGGTGAAAGCTTGAAACTCTTCTACCCTCACCACGAGAAAACCGCGCGAGCAGACAGCGGAAGGGCAAGGTTCTCCCTGCGCAAATATAACAAAAAGCGAGCGAGCTCGCCGACGCGCTCCTCGTGCCATCTCGCTGGTAATGAAGAACGCTTATAAGCGCCTGCCGTCTCTGAGTCCTGCCATCGGTAAAGGGTGTGTATATAACGCTCGCCGTTAGCTACCTGAAGGATCTGCGCTTTCTGGCATAGTGGTTAGCGTCGCGCGCGCCATTTGTTTTAAAGTTATGTGGGCGTTAAGATTAGTCTCTTGTGTCCCACACGTCCGATTCATACTAATTTTTGAAAGTGGCTTAATCTGTAAATATAACAGAAAGACGTTCTCTCTCTTCTTCGTTTTCGTGCTCCCCATTTCCTCCGTTTAGAGTTTCTCCCCATGTCGTCGCGTTATACAGGAAGGCCTGCTTTAGCAAGAGTGCGTGGCTAAAATGAAGACGTTAGGACGGCGGCGGTGTGATTTCACTTTGCCCCAATGAATTGCGTTCCCTCGTGAAGTGGTGACGTAGTGCTGCGTCGTCATAGCTGGACGACGAAGTTAAATGCCGCAGAGAGACCTATTAGATAGGGGAACCTCACATGGGGAACCTACTTTGTGAGTGCTGGTCGAGAGGCCATAGCCATTGTGCGCTTTCCCTTCTGCAGGCGTCCTGTGTGCTCCTCTCTTGAATCCACACTGATGCCCCCTTCTCAACATCATACGTCAGCAACCCTCATCCCCCACCCCCTCCCTCTCTAGTCTCTGATTACAGTTCAGGAAGCCAGCTGCAGTTGTCGATGTGAGGAGCAGGAGTAGCTGAGGAAAACTTCATTTTCACGGACAACCCACGCCACCTCTTTCCAAAGTTGTTCTGCATAATATTGACCCGTTGTCACCGCCCGCCCTATAAAGGTAACCTGGAATATCTTAATTTACGTTATATCTATATATATATATATATATATATATATATATGTATATATATATTATATATATATATATATATATATATATATATATATATATATATATATATATATATATATATATATCTATATATATATATATATATATATATATATATATACATCCCCAATTAGTGTTCTCTGTAGGCGGTTCTTTTTTTTCTGTTTGATGTCCTTTTCTTTCTCTTCGTTTCATTCACTTAAAATATATTTGATTTGCCGGTAGTTCTACATCTGTGGCTGAGGAATAAAAAATATGCATACCGAAACGCGTTACCTGTATTTGTGCTGGTTACGTTTCAAAATAGGTTAACCTACCGAAAACGACGACGTGACAGCCACGATTCGAGCGACACCCTGTCATGAATGTCTCGAGTCAGACTTAACCGAAATAGAGCACATTCGGTTAGCTTGGAGAAAAGTGGAGCTGGCTTAAAGGAATAAAAGTGTCGAATCTCAATCCTCCGTGGATGGGACGACAAGAAATAATCGCAAGTCCCACTTTTGTCGTCGTAACATGAACTGATTTCTGCCTTTACAAACAAAAGAAAGAAAACCAAATCTAGGTAGGCACTGTAGAATGCTTGGGCGAATACCCAAAGCGGGGACGTGGAGGGTGGAGGGTGTGGATACGTGACTCTGATGGCCTGTCAGCACACTTCCCCTTCCCTTCTGTTTCACTTTCCCGTCTTATCTTTCAACCTCCTCCAACAGTGTCCCCCTGTACAGGGCAGCATCGATTTTCTTTTCTGTTTTACCTCCTCCCTGCATTTCATATATATATATTAATATATATATATATATATATAATAATATATATTATATATATATATATATATATATATATATATATATATATATAATATATATATATATATATATATAATATATATATATATATATATATATGTATATATTATATATATATATTGCTGCATCGTTAGTGTCTGTGGTGGAGGCGGGGATGATTACAATTATGAAATCAATCTTTCAACCATGTTCATAAATTGTTGCATATTCACCAGTAAACGATAAAGACACAACGGGACGTGCGCTTTCTCGTCCGTGTCTGCCAGCGCTATGATACCTTTTGACGCGCGCTTTCGAACTAGGCTAAGAAGACACTTTCTACAACTTTAGTTTTATTCGCTTACCCAAGTTCAAAAAGGTACCATCTACCTCGGCCGTGCAAAAAAATTTAGGACCCTCTAATCTGCTCACAAGAGTCTTTGTCTCTTTTAACAATGTTTATAACCGTCGTGTGGTGCAATCCCGCACGCTGCAGTGAATGCCCTGCATTTTTCTCTCTCTTCCCTCCCTCTATTTCTCATCTTTCTATTCCCCTTCCCCTATCCCCCAGTGTAGGGTAGCCAACCGGAAGTGTTTCTGGTTAGCCTCCCTGCCTTCTCCTTTTTCTGTTTCCTTCCCTCCTTATAAGCCCGTCGTAACAAACTTGCGGGTAAACACGAAGTAAACACTTAAGCACGTCATAAACTTGAGACTGAGAGTGACGAGCGGGTTCTATTCGCGGCTACGCGGTGGCTTTTCGACGGGGGCGTAGTGAATACACATGTGTGCATAGCTATACGTGTACATTTAAGAACACTGCAGTCACTTACAACCTAAGATTAAGTGTAATCTCGACCCACAACCATCACTGTCCCCCCCGAGAGAACTTGCGTAGATGCCCTATCCAATCGCATTTCTTTTTTTTTTTCATTTCCGTGACGCCAAGCATCTCTCGCGTATTTCAGGCAGGTTACCTCCCCATGCAGACACATGTTCGTGTCGTTGTTTTTCAGTAAAACTTGAACTTTCTGCCCAATTTCAACGAAGATTGCAACGTCACAGTTGAGCAAATGTATAACATTCGATGTACGGGCGACCAACTTTTCTTTCATGGTATGCGTAGTACTTACGTTAGCAGCGAAAAAGTACTTGCGGTTAGAACGGAAACCAACCACCGCGACTGGTGCACAGATTAATGGCAGGCGCGCCGCTGTTCTGGGAGAGGATCTCGTGTTTATTCCTACAATGTAAGCGACTATAGGCTGTCGAAATTGATTCAGCGCTTCCCACGGCGGCGTGCCTCAACACCATATCTTCGTTTCTGCTCGCAAGGCCTCGATTTAAATTTTAGTTTTAAACACTGACGGCACTCAGGCTAACGCATCCTGCATATATTAAAGGCATCGCGTCACTCACTGCTGTTGCCGGAAAACAGCCATCTGTCCTAGGGTTACTACGCATGGTTCCACCGTTCAAGAGCCATCCGTAACAGTGACTCTACTCTGTACAACTGCGCAGTGCCCCCATTTCGCTTCTGTCAGCCGTGTCCTATCTTTTGCGTCTTTCACTTGTAACTTGTCGTGCTGCCAGCCCTTTCATCAGCTTTGCTCTAAAGAAAGTTCTTCAATGA